>NC_057812.1:226429265-226432301 GCF_018294505.1 Triticum aestivum | reverse complement strand
TCAAGCTATGGTGTTTGATCTTTTGAAGCTTCTTCTCTGTTGGTTCCCTCTCAAATCTATTTTGGGAGTTTAATCTTTTTCTTTTAAAAAGAAACTCTATGAAAATTTGGGATTTTCATATCTTGAAAACCACCCATGACTTGGCATTTTGCCCATGTGGTAAAACCCCTCCAAAACCTCCCCTCCTCCTTATAATCAACCTAAGTTCTCTGTCCCAACTAATCCAAGCAAGTTTTGGATTTTATTCTAATTATTTTTCCTCTCAAATCATTTCTGAAAATTATTTGGAGCCTGAGTGATTTTCAAAGCAAGTACCCTTTTGCATTTGAGTTTTGACCTCAAACCAACTCTCCTGGATAGTCCTTTGTACCCACAACCCAGAACCATCTTGATCCACTCCTTCTCTTTTCAAATTTTTCAAAATTCAGTCTCTGCAAGTTTGGACCAGATTTGCCAAATTTGATGAAATTCATATCTACACTCCTCCAAAAATTCCACCAAAATTCAGGTAGCCTACTTGAGCAATGAGAAGCCACTCCACCAAAAATCAGCTCAAGGAAAAATCCCCAGAGGCCAAATTCATTCTGTCGAACACCTGAGTTGCACTGTTCCTTTGCAAGTTCAGAAAGTTCAGAGATTCAGTTGTTTTCCCTTCGTCAGACTCGGTCACGCGGCCACAGTGCGCCCTGGTGCGTTGCACGCAGCCTCTTATCCCTGGCCAGCACCCCGCACGCACGCTTGGCCGATTCCTGGCGTCGGTAGCGACGAGCCTCGCCGGCGTTGGAAGCTTCTGCGGTGGCTGCACCTTCCGTGGCGGCCAACAAGGGCCCGAGCCCTCTCGCCACGCCACCCGGTGCCGCCCAACACCCCCTGGCTCTCCGCGTGTCCCTGCCATGCCAGCGCACGCCCGTGGCACCATCACCGTGGCCCGGCAAGCACGGAACGTGCTCCCTGCCGCCGACGGGCCGCGCCACCCCCGTTCTGTCGAGCTCGCCCATAGCACCAAATCCCAGCCCGTTTAGCACCTAAATGGAACCGGTGGACCTCAACGGCGATGCCCAAGCCTCTAATCCCACTGCCCAACCACAGCACCGCCGTAATCACTCGCCGGAGACCCCCGTTCACGGCAACCGCCTCGGGCCGCCTATAAAAAGGGCCCCCGAGCTCACCCTCGTGCACGCATCATCACCACTCCTCACCAACGCCACGCCAGACCACTAGGAGGTCCTCGAGGAGGTCTCCTCCCCCAACTCCGGCCGCCCCGATCCGCCTCAGCCTCCACCACGATTCGCTCCGGTGAGGCCATCTCCGGCGCCCAAACCCCGTCCGTTACCCCCTCTAGCTACCAGAAGCCTAACCCCCTCTTCAATTTGATCTCTGCAGCCCTCTCCGATGAGTCCCTCGACCACCCGAGTTGCCGTCCGCCGGAGCAAAGCTCGCCGTCGACGTGGTACTCGCCGGCGACCACCACCACCACCAACCGACGCGGAATGGCGCCCTGAGCACGGAGGTACCCTCCGATCCCCCTGCCTCGCCGTGGATCGCCGCCGGCGACCACCGCGGCTCTCGGGCGCCGACGAGCTTCGTCCCTCCCCCCCTTTTTGGAAGTTCAAACCTGACGAGTGGGACCCCACCGTCAGCCTCTCTGCCGTCTCTATTGAATCGTTTTCTGGAAGCGCCTTCGGGCAAAATGCGTTTTCCCTTTGGGCTGGCGTAGTTTCTGCCGAAGCGTTTTCTGTTTTTATAAGCTAGCCCCTGGAAACTTTCTGTTTCATTACAGATGAGTCCCTGGGCAAAAACCTTTATAACTTTTAATCAGAAAAGTATTTTTGATTGATTCTTTTTCTGTTCTCTTTAAAATTTTGTCTAGTTTTTTATCAGATTTATTTTAAAAATATTTGGAATACATTTTGTGCACTCCTTGGTATTTACGATAGCGCATATATTTTCTTTATACCGTAGATACCGAAGGAGGTGACGGAGCCGCGAACTTCACCGAGCTAGGCTCCGACTACTCTGAACCAGGCAAGCATGTTTGAACTTTTGATATGATGAGTGTCTTGGCATGTTTTGTATTTAGTTAGTTTCATGGCATGTTGAGGAGCATATCGATGAACGTTATTTTTTGCAATATTGAGGTAAGTGAGTTCGATGATCCATAAGTGGATGGATGTGAGTATGAATGGCCATGTGTTGGCATGAGGATGGGTAAGATGGCAGTGTCGTAGCATGCCAGTCTTATGCCAGACTATGTGACTTCAGTGTCAAACCGTACCGGTCCAGTTCCTCTCATTTCCTTCCCTGTACTACCACATGTTTTCCGCAAGGAGTATGGTTTAGTAAGTTGCAAACCACTTTTTTGGTACACACCAAAAGGAGAGGCCGTGATGATGGTTCCATGGCCCTAGATTAAAGCCAGTCATCCGGTCAGGGGGCATGGGTGTTTCCGGTTGAGACCGAGAGGGGGGCACCCCTTAGAGCGCGCGTATATAAATTTGATCCCATGATATTCGAGATTGTGATCTCCCCGTCTCAAAAGTTTTTTCTTGGACGATGTCTAGGGTGATTCCTAGCATCGAGAGGTAGGATGGGTGTGTACTGGTTAGCTGTGTTTTCTTCTGAAATACCGTAACGGAACTAGTCCTTCGTGACTACGGAAATCCGTTGGCTATGGGAAAAATTTTGTACAAACTCTGCAGAGTCATATATTCCTCCAAATCATCTATTCCCTGTCCTAGATCGATATTATCTTATCCTAATCAAATGTCAGTTTTGATGGCAGAGGCTCCGGTGATTTGCATGAGTGCTAATTCCGGTTAAATGATTATTCCTGTGGATGGACTAACCCATTTATTCCCATGGATTAAATGTTTATTATGAGTATTATTTACTTGTGAATAAAAGCCCTTTCTGTGATCTCGCCCCGACGTCCGACTGTGGCATTTCTTTTAAAGCCCTTTCTGTGATGTCGCCCCGACGTCCGACTGTGGCATTTCTTTTAAAGCCCTTTCTGTGATGTCGCCCCGACGTCCGACT